>NC_091755.1:45391675-45409175 GCF_043380555.1 Nothobranchius furzeri | reverse complement strand
GCAAACACGAGCGGAGCAGGGAGTTTTTCCTTTTCTTCCGGGTGGAAAACCTGCCCAGATATCAGTTATCGGCCAGATCACCGGTTTTAGAAACAAACCCCTTAAAAGCACAGACTCTCTAGAAACATGAGAAAACAGCCAAACCTACACCTGAGCTCACAGGTAATAAAAATCACCACACGGACATTCCTGCTGCAGATCTGGTGCATTGATGAATAAACAGTGGGCGGAGCTAAAGGCCACTGAGATGTGTGTGCCATAGACATACACATACAAACATCTGGTAGTGGTTTCAGCCTCAGAGAACTCTACCACTTCCTGCTCAGATGGGATTCACATCTGTCTGAAGCCACAGCGCCTTACAGCGCCCCCTATTGGAGATGTGACCACATAGTCTCTGGGTATGGAGAGCCAAAAGTGCCACAAGACAGTACAATAAAAAAAGCTTTAGAGCGTTTTTTAATATGTAAATCTGAAATAATAACATGCATAATTCATTACATTTTAACAAGAGAACCAGTTTCATAAAATGTTTATTTTATTAATAAAGTTCTTATTTACATATTTGATGATTAAACAAGTGAGGGAAAACTGGAGCGTGAGATCGATAGGTGGATTGGTGCTGCGTCTGCAGTGATGCGGGCGTTGTACCGGTCTGTCGTGGTGAAGAGAGAGCTGAGTCAGAAGGAGAAGCTCTCGATTTACCGGTGGATCTACGTTCCTACCCTCACCTATGGTCACGAGCTTTGGGTAGTGACCGAAAGAACGAGATCGCGGATACAAGCGACCTAAATGAGTTTTCTCCGAAGAGTGGCTGGGCTCTCCCTTAGAGATAGGGTGAGAAGCTCGGTCATCCGGGAGGGGCTCGGAGTAGACCCGCTGCTCCTCCACATCGAGAGGAGCCAGTTGAGGTGGCTCGGGCATCTGGCCAGGATGCCTCCTGGACGCCTCCCTGGTGAGGTTTTCCGGGTACGTTCAACCTTGAGGAAACCTAAAGGTAGACCCAGGACACGGTGGAGAGACTATGTCTCTCACCTGGCCAGGGAACGCCTTGGGATTCCCCCGGAGGAGCTGGCCCAAGTGGCTGGGGAGAGGGAAGTCTGGGCCTTCTGCAGCCCCTGTGACCCGATCCCAGATGGATAAATTATTTCTTGATCTGTGTTGCTGTTCATCCGGAATGTATTTTATTTGTCAACCTTGACCACCAGAGTCAGTGGGCGGGACTAACGCTCATAGCATTGATTAGTTTGGTCTGAATAGAATGTACAAATATTAAATTGTATATTTATTTCAAATTTGTATTAATAACAACCCTATTGTATGTTGTCACTCTTGGCCTTCCATACCCAAGAGGCTTCTCTGCTCCACCTGGAATCAGTGGGTGGCTAACGGGCTTCCGTAGCCTCTAGGGGCGCTGAGAGTGTCATTCAGAAAATAAACACCTCACACATGATGACTGGACAGAACCGCTGCAGATGAAGGTTTGGTTGAAAAGTAAACATCTACCTGAAACTGTAAACGTGACTCTGGGGAAAAATCATTCTTCTGAAAAACAAATAAATCCTCTGCAGATAATCTGCACCTTACAGCTTAAAAGAGCCGACTAGATCAGAAATGTTAAGTTTTATTTTCTAATGTTTCCTTTATCGTGACATAGACGGCATTGCTTTACCACCTGCTGTTCTTACAGGGTTTCTAAGGGAAAATCTTCTGAATTTACTGTGACTTTGCATTAAAACACATTATATTTCAATAAATATGAAAAAGACAAAAACCTGCGAGCGAGACATAAACACAGCAATAAGTGATTTAAATGTGGTTTACACACGAACGACGTGTGACTCTAATGTCATAAATGACCAAACGTTCCTTTTCTAGCAGATTTAGAACGTCTGAACAACACGATGGGGACTAGATTTAGCATTTTAAAGGTTGTAGGTAAACACTGAAGCTGTTT
The DNA here is from genome assembly GCF_043380555.1 of Nothobranchius furzeri. NCBI lineage: Eukaryota > Metazoa > Chordata > Actinopteri > Cyprinodontiformes > Nothobranchiidae > Nothobranchius > Nothobranchius furzeri. The sequence goes on along the minus strand of NC_091755.1, from coordinate 45,407,218 downwards.
TTAGTTCATTCTGGTTCTGACACAAAAAACAAACTCCCACAGATTAAACGTGAACATCAGTCGGGTCTCAGGAGCCACTTCAGAGGGACCAACGCCAAGGCAAGGCAGCTTTATTTGTGTAACACATTTCAGATGTAAATGTAGATATTCATTTCAGATTTAACAAACAGATAAAAGGGCGAGCGGCGACAGCGCAGAAGGTGCAGCATAGGACACATTTATTCAAAGGCTGATGAATACATGAAGGATTTTAATTTTGATTTAAAAGTCTAGAGTTGGGACACATCTCAGGTCACGAGGAAGCTGATTCCATCTGTGAGCAGCTAAAGCTTCACCCTGTTTGGTTCTGACCTGGTTCTACCAGCTGACTGTTTCCTAAGGATCTCAGAGCCCTGCTGGGCGTAGAGACAGGAAGGAGATCCGACTTGTACTCTGATCCGATGCCACTGAGGGATTTATAAACTAGTAGGAGCACTTTGAAGTCGGTTCTGTGGTTTACTGGTAACCAGTGTAGAGATGTCAGAACAGGAGTGATGGGCTCCGTTCTCCCAGACCCCAGCAGCAGCGTTCTGAACAAGCTGCAGTTGTTTTGGGAAGACCAGTTAGGAGACCATTGCAATAGTCCAGCCAGCTGGAGATGAACACATGAATTAGCTTCTCTAGGTCTTGTTTTGACATGAGACCACTGAGTTGTGCTGTCTGATGCAGATGATGAAACGCTGATCTAGTCATGGCCTTAATGTGACCCCTGCAGCTCGGGTCCGAGTCAGTGGTCGCACCAAGATTTCCAACCTGGGTTTTTGTCTTTATTCTTCTGGAGCTAAGTTGAGAAGTAACTTCCTATCCTTCTTATCTCCAAAGACGATAACTTCAGTCTTGTCTTTGTTTAAAGAGCAAGTCACCCCCTGCCAGATTCTTACTCAACTCCCATTTCCTGTTTGAAAAATGCAACAAATGCTGTTGCCTAGCAGACCGAGAGGGCGGAGCCGCTAACAAATACACACACTCACGACATTGTGACATCACAATGTACCATCTAACATCACAGTGTACCTCTTAGCCAATAGCGATGGCAGATTTAAATTCTAATGCAGTGCTGAGTTTTTGCCTGACGACGGTGCATCGCTGACAGTTTTAGGCAGAAAATTTAAATTTTTACTAAGATTAACTAAAGTGCCGAGTTATTGACTGAACGTGTCTACGGAGCAATTAGACACTCGTTTATTTAGTTTATCAACAAAACAAAGTTGATTTGAGGGGGACTTGCTCTTTAACTAAAGAAAACTTGATTGCATCCAGTCATTAACCCGCTCTAGGCACTGACAGAGGCCCTCTAGAGGACCAGATTCATTAGGTGATAGGGCTAGGTAGATCTGGGTGTCATCTGCATAACTGGTAGGCGATGTTGTTATGACCTGGCCCAGTGGGAGCATGTAGAGATCGAAAAGCAGTGGTCCAAGTATCGAGCCGTGGGGGACACCGCATGTCAGGGCGATTTGCTTTGATTTGTGTTCTCCAATGGAAACAACATAATTCCTGCCTGCGAGGTCTGATTGGAACCAACTGTGGACTGTGCCTGAAAGTCCCACCCGGTTCATTAGGCTATCTAAACGGATGCTGTGGTCCACAGCATCAAAAGCTGCACTGAGACTGAGCATCACTAAAACAGATGTTCTGCCTGAATCTGTATTAACATGAATATTATGTCATACTTTAATAATGCAGTCTCCATGCCGTGGTGTCTAAAGCCCGACTGAAAACCATCCAGGAGGTCGTTTGTCTCCAAGAAGTTGTTCAGCTGGATCATAACTGCTTTTCCAACAACATTCCCATCAGAGAGCGGTCTGTAGTTATTCGTCACTAACAGCAGCCGTTTTCAGTCAGCCAGGAAAAATACCCGACATCAAGGAGCAATTAACACTTTTCAGTACATCAGCTTTCATGCAGTTAATGGAGACAGTCGGTAGCAGGTAGATGAGTTTTAGCTCTTAACTACGGGCTCTAGTGTTTGGGCTCTAGTCATATTAAAAAGTGGCGCTCTAGCCGAGTGTTGCTGTGTGGCTGTAGCGGTCTGGTTGTGTTGGCTGACATGGAGGAGTGGGTTAGGGCTAATCTGATGGTTAAAAAGGGACATCAGGAGACACCTGTGTTGGTTGACTGGTTAGCCTCTGGACAAGACAACACGGGAATTGTTAATGCCGGTGATCATGTTAGAGAAAAAGGTTACTCTCGCCTTATTTCATTCAGTCGTGAGTACGCAGCTGCTGTCTGTAGGACTGATGGTGGGGCAAAGGGCCACACGGGGGCTCCAGAGCCACAGCTTTCACACCCCTGCTCTGGTGGCTGGTTCTGATGGCAAGCCCCGCCCCTTCACGTCAACAAGTAGGGAAGTTTTCTGAATAAAAAATCAAAAGAAAAGAACAACTCAGACACGTTTTAGTTCTCGGGTGAGTGGGCGGGGCTTAGAGCTCCTCTCCAGTTCCCAAAATAACAACATGACCTGTACGCAAACTTTTGAGCTTTAATTCTCACGTTTACTGACAACACAGCCTGTAGTGCATTCTGGGATTTGTGGTTCTGGTAGTTAGTCCCGCACCCTCCTCGGCTCAGTAGATCCCAGCAGCCTGATAGAGGGTCACGGCCCCCAGGCTACCTACCTGCACGCTCTGGATACCTGTTCTGGTTTTGTCCTCGTCTCTGATGACGGTCTGACTCTCAGCTCTGTGACCTTTAACCCAGTCGATCGCTTCTCTAACATCCATTCCCTGCTCTCCCTCACAACACGCCCACTCTCCAGTTTCCCCAAACAAACGAGACTCACAAACTTCCTGTACAACAAAATGTTTCCCACAAATTATCAACAGCAGATTCAGCCGCTACAAAATGTGGATTTAATTCAGAAACCATCTGAGTCTGAGGTGGAAGAGCTGCCATCCTCAACCGCCACTGATGCATTCCTCTGGTGATCTGGAGGTTGGCGACGTGTCAGAGAGGTTTTCCCCGAGGAGGACACGTCCTGTCATTTTACTCTGCTATAAATAGAGTTTGTGTCCTCCCAGGCAGAACCAGTGACACACACACACACACACCCATACACACACACACACACACACACACACACACACACACACACACACCCATACACACACGCCCATACACACACACGCACACACACACACACCCATACACACACGCCCATACACACACACGCACACACACACACCCATACACACACACACACACACACACACACACACACCCATACACACACACACACACACACACACACACACACACACACACACACACACACACACACCCATACACACACACACACACACACACACACACACCCATACACACACACACACACACACACCCATACACACACACACACACACACACCCATACACACACACACACACACACCCATACACACACACACACACACACACACACCCATACACACACACACACACACACACACCCATACACACACACACACACACACACACACACACCCATACACACACACACACCCATACACACACACACACACACACACACCTTACACACCCATACACACACACACACACACACACACACACACACATGGACAGCCTCTAACACAGACTAACTGATGAAAAGATGAAAGGTTTCTGATGTTCAGCTGATTTCTGCATAAATAAATAAAACGTACGTTTCCAAAGTCTCACAAGAAATCCAGACGTGAGGCGCTTTCAAATTTAAAATAATAAAATGAAAAAAAGAAACCAAACCTCAGCTTTCCAGATCAGTTAGACATGGGTTAAGAATCTTTTCAGGAGTTTATTCATTACCTTAAAATTACAAATGGGTCTAAATTATTATGAAAAACAAAGATTTCATTATTTTTTAACCATAAACACCCAACTTTATTAAAGCTAAAGTCACATTAGTCATCACTGGTGAAATTACATTTGCACATGTGACCCGTCCTCATGGGGAGCGATGAGCTGCAGCTGTGGCTGCGCTCTGGACCTACATGGTGGTTTAACCCCCCGATCCAACCGCTTAAGCTGAATGTAAAGCAGGGAGGCATCGGGTCCCGTTGATAAGGTCTTTAGAGAGTATCACAGCACTGAAACTGCATTAGTGAGCGTTACAAATGATATTCTCATGGCCTCAGATAAGAATCTTGTGTCTGTTCTAGTCTTGTTAGATCTCAGTGCTGCCTTTGACACAGTTGATCACAATGTTCTTTTAGAAAGACTTGAACATGTTGTAGGGATCAAAGGAACAGCGCTAGGCTGGTTTAAATCCTACCTGTCTGACAGATTTCATTTTGTAAATGTACAAGACAAATCTTCTTCATACTCCAGGGTTACTTGTGGAGTACCACAGGGTTCAGTGCTTGGACCAATTATTTTTACTATATATATGCTCCCAATTGGTAAAATCATTAGACAGCATGGGATAAACTTCCACTGTTATGCTGACGATACTCAGTTATATTTATTCATTAACCCTGATGAACCTAATCGGTTGGGTAGATTACAGGCTTGTCTTGAGGACATAAAAAAAAATTGGATGACTCTAAACTTTTTGCTTTTAAATCAAGACAAGATGGAAGTTCTCATCTTTGGACCAGAAATCCAGAAAAGGAAATTGCTTAGCCAATCAACTGACCTGAATGGCATTACATTAATCTCCGAGAACAAAGTAAGGAACCTTGGTGTTATCTTTGACCAGGACATGTCATTCAAATCCCAGGTTAAACAGGTTTGTAGGATTTCCTTTTTCCACCTTCGGAATATTGCTAAGATTAGAAGCATCCTTTCCAGGAGTGATGCTGAAAAACTAGTTCATGCATTTATTACATCAAGACTGGATTACTGTAATTCATTACTCTCAGGAAGTCCACAGAATGTAGTTAAAAGTCTTCAGCTTGTCCAAAATGCTGCAGCTAGAGTTCTGATGAGAATTAAAAAGAGAGATCATATCTCTCCTGTCTTAGCTTCCCTACATTGGCTGCCTGTTAAATTCAGAATAGATTTTAAGATCCTTCTTCTCACATATAAAGCTCTTAATAATCAAGCTCCATCATATATCAGTGATCTGATTGTTCCATATGTTCCCATATTTTAGTGCATCTTAGTTAAAATTTAAAATTTCTGCCTAAAACTGTCAGTGTTGTGCCGTCTTCAGGTAAAAACTCTGCACTGCATTTGGATTTAAATCTGCTATCACTATTGGCTAAGAGGTACCCTATGATGTCAGCTGGTACAAAAAATTGTAGTTGTAAATAATTGTGAGCCTGTTTGTGTGCATTTGTTAGCGGCTCCGCCCTTTTGGTCTGCCAGGCAACGCCTCCTTGTGGTGCACTTTTTAACAGGAAGTAAGAGTAAGACTTTTTTTTCTGATAAACTTTATAAATGCGTGTGTAATCGTGCTGCAGACGCATGTAGTCAATAGTTTTGCACTTAGTGTGTAACTGTTAGCGGCTCCGCCCTCTTGGTCTGCTAGGCAACAGCATTTGTTGCATTTTTCAATCAGGAAGTGGGAGTGGAGTAAGAATCTGGTAGGGGATGACTTCTTCTTTAAGTTTTTATTAAATTATTAGGAACCGTCCATCAAATATAGTGAACAACATATCTTGTAGGCCTGTTAACACACATTTGTGTAGTAATTACCTATTGAGATAAATGGGTTTAATTTGATCTTTTTTTTTTCAGGAAGGGAATCAATTACTTTCTCCAGACTCACGGAGGAGTTTCTGCTTCTCATCTCTACGCATCAAAAGTAAAACTGTCCGTTCCACATGGACACGGTGGTGCTCCTGCTCTGATTTAAAGATGGTAAAGTTAGGGTTTATTTATTTAAATCTGATGCATTAATTTCACAGAACGACACAACACTGAAGATGAAGGTGGATTTTTATGGAGGAGAGGGGTTCGCTCCTTTACATCGGCTCGAGAACCCCACTGGAAAAGTAAGACAAAGATTTCAGTCGTGCATATCCTCGTGCAGAATTCCTGTGGAAAATGTTCTGGTGATCCAGGAAGCTGAGACTGTTTTCGTTGGATGAACACTTCACTTAAAGTGTAATGATGCTTTCCCATTTTTAGCATCATCCCCAGATGGAGACGGCACCACAGAGGGGAATCGTGTTCAGGAGCTGATGAAGAAGTTTCATCTGTCTGAAGGTGCTAATGAGCTAGCGCTTTAGCATCATAAACCTTATTCCTGGTAGACGAATAATAATGTGAAGTCAAGCTTAGCACTTATACTGGAACCTGCCAGAGGGTGTGTTGGTTTATCGATACCCTCGCAGGGCCTACCTAACCCTGACCCAGTGGGCAGACAGGTGGGGTACACCCTGGGCATGCTGGTTATTTATAGTAATTATCAAAAGGCATCTTTTGTTTGTCCTGCTTTGTTCCTTCTTCCATCTCAGGAACGTTGCTAAGCTGAGTCCCATTCTGTCCCGCTCTGAACTTGAGACAGTTCTCCACACCTTCATCTCCTCACGCTTAGACTACTGTAACTCTCTTTTCACGTGTCTGAGCAGAACCTCCCTGAACCGTCTACGTCAACTTCAGGGTTCATTTCAAGATCCTGGTTCTGGTCTACAGGGCCTTACATGGACAAGCACCATCTTACATTGGTGATCTTCTCAGTACCTACACCCCCAGCAGGTCCCTGAGGTCCAGTGATCAAAGCCTACTGGTTGTGCAGCACCAGGCTAAAGACCAAAGGTGACAGATCATCTGCTGCTGTGGCCCCCAGACTCTGGACCTCTCTCCCCCTGAGCCTGAGATCAGTGGACTCAGTGGTCTCCTTTAAAAAGCAGCTGAAGACTCACTTGTTCAAGCTGGCTTTTGTATGACCTTCTTCACCTCTCTCTCTCTTTCTTAACATTTTTTAATCACAATTGTCTATTTTTGCTCATTTAATTATATTTTAATCATTTTCTAAATGCTTTTTTATATTTTTACATTTTTTGTTTTTGTGAAGCGCCTCGTGATTTTTACCTTGAGAGGTAAAAACTTTCTTCTTCTCCTTCTTCTGCTTAGAATACAAACGGTTTTGTTTAAAATCAGGTGTTTATTTACGTTTCTGACGCTGAAATTAAGTAATTTGAATAATTTGATAAACATTTGTTGAAAATTTGACCCCTGATAATAATCGACGAACTAATGTCTTAATGAATGAAGGAGGGGTTTATCCAGTGATACAGGTATTTTCCTGATCCCAGCGTTTCTGAGCAGGAATTTATCCTTTTGTTGTTGCTAAAATCCCTTAAAGACACGGAGCCGCACCAGCGAGACACAACATGACTTCCTAGATTAAGAACAAAACTATAAAATGTGATTAAAACTTTTGATCACATTTCAGTATTTCACAGGGAAACGTTTCCAGGTCTTAAAGGTGTGGAAGGTGAGGCTCATCCCCCCTAGGAGTTTTTTATTGTTCTAATGACTACGGAGTTGGGGCTTGTTGGAGTTTCAGCCACGAGGCAGTGTGAATAACTCAGTTATCTGAAACTGAGCTGCAGCTTAAAGGTGAAACTAGCAAAAGGAAATGAGAAGACCCTCACAGGAAACTCCGGCCAAATAAAAAGGTTTCTGGTTGGTTCTGAAAAATAAATCAGAAAGCGTTCAAAAGACGTTATTAGAATTAAGAACCTGGACCAGAACCAAGTCTCTGGTCTGGAGGTAGGACTCTTTTGGCCATTACACACTCGCATCAGCTCCACCCCGCCTGGACCAGTTTGGGAGTGTTCTCCTGTCATGTTCTCTTGGGGTGACGGTGGCACAGGAGTTAAGTGCTTGCCCCGTAACCGTAAGGTTGCAGGTTTGAGCCCGCTCTGTCTGTCACTGTCATTGCGTCCTTGGGCAAGACACCTAACCCGCCTTGTGGTCGGAGGGACCACTGAGGACCACTTCCCTCTCATCCACAGCTGTGATCGGGTCCTGGTTCCTATGGTGGGTCTAGAATGACCCAAGAAAACTGTCCTGGAACCTGGAAAATGATGCTGGAGTGAAAACACATCTTTACTTGACTTTATACGACATTTTAGTTATTATGTTAGTTTTGCCTTAAAAATATGTAAAATATATTAAACACAAGAAAGGGCACTTATTGTTACTGCCCAGGAAAAACAATACACCAGTTAGTTTGCAGCCCTCTAAATATATACAGCAGCATCACCAGTTTAAAAATAATCTCAAACAACAAGGATTAAAATCAGTTGATGAAATCCTGCTAATCCTTTTACTCAATCTGACAGTGACTTCATGTAAATTTGAGTCAGTAATCAAGTCAACAAGGGTTAAAAGCTAACGTTATGATGTTGGGAATTAGGTAATTCCTGCATGTGCTCATTCTTCTCAGAATAATCTGCCTCTGAGCTGCAGGTAACAGAAGAAGTGGGAAACACGGGGAAATAAAAGAGGCAGAAAGAATCATTTCCAACAAAGTGTGTAAATCTAAACCAAGGAAATGCTCAATTTAACGTGATCTATTAGCAGTCAACGTATGTTTAGCAAGACTCTAAGCTACCAGCACATCAAACTGTAGCTAAATATTTGTAAAACTGACTAAATTCTGGACATTTTTGTGCTAACTGATGGGATTAGCCATGGTAGTGGTCTTGAATTTGGTTGCTGTAGATGAAGATTTTCTGGGATTCATCAAAATCTGTCAAGAGGTAAACAAACATGGATGCCTTCAATAGAAATGTTTTTCATCAGGAAGTCATGCTATGGGTTGCATGTGAGGCCAAAAGCTAGCACAGTATCCTAAAACAGCCAGAGTTTTCACCATTCCTGTTTGGGATGCCATTGATTTCCTGTGGCGGGCATCTTGAGCTGAATTGATGCCAATCCTGTGATTAATTATCACAGAGGATTAAATTACATTCTGTCCGGTAGTTTGAGAAAGATTTTGGTTAAAGGCTAACAGGGCTAAGTTAGCGTATCCATTGGTGCTCGAAGTATGTGAGGGACTTTGCTACTACGACACCATATATGATCTTAATATCTGATGAAATTATGGTATGGCCAACTTTGTTTGATCGATAACAAGTAGTAGCCATCTTGCCCGTTCATTCATGTCCATCTACTTCCAGACAATGGCCGTTTCTCAGCACCCAAGGATGCTAGCTTTTTGGCCCCACTTGTTTTTTTCGTTTTTCCGGGGACCCATGATCCGGAAGTAGATGGGCGTGACTTGGGCTCCTTGTGGTGACGTCATGCATGCAACTTTTTAATTACCAACTTTTCAAGCTATCAATTAAAGTACATGACAGACAGTTGAAACGAACATCATTACTTTTTAGGTAAACGGAAGTACAACATATGCGTGATTCAGGGTGTCAGTTTAGAAAATAGCCCCGTCCGACCCGTGAGCCGACCGGAACGGGAGGAGCCTTGGCGGCAGGTATAAACTTTTTTGAGTTAGTTTAGTGAAAAGGCGCCATTCATAAAGTACCCTGCTGACTTTTATTCCACAACAAAATGAATAAACAGTCCCATTTTATGCAGACAAACGTATGAATGAAAAAGCGATTTTCACCTAAAACACCTGGAAGCTCCAGGTGGGGAGGAGGCGTGTCATTTTTCCGCGCAGCACTTGAACGCAGCAGCATATCCGCTCACCCTGCGGTTTCTCTCCCTTCACCGAGCCGGACGGGCGCGTGGTGTTTGCGGGGATGGAGACGGTAACGAGCCGCTGTAGTGAGTCAGAGACGAGCCGCTGAGAGGGGTCCGTCGTGTCGGTGGAGTTCAGCAGCGATGGGTGATCTGCTAACGAGGAGAGGGAGACTGTCCGGGCTGAGGAGCTTAAAGCAAAGATGGAGTGAGTCGAGTCTGTCGCTGCTGACTCTAAAAATACAACCTGTTGTTATAACCCATGAATATTATCCGCAAACCCTCCAGCTGGCTGCTGTTTGGGTTTATTACTGTTTACCTGTCTCGTTGGCCGGTTTTTTACACTTGGTAGTCTGTTATAACTAGTTTATTTGTTAATTTGTCTGATTTTATACACTCTTAAAATTTTCACCGTGAATTCACAATAATTTACTGGATAAATTTTGCCGTACTTTTGCCGTGCTTTCACAGTAAAATACTGTTACATGCACTCACAGCAATTTACTGTAATTTTGCTGCTGTGATATTATAATGTACTGCTGTAAAATCACAATTGTACACTGCAACTTTACAGCTTTAATGACAAAGCATTTACTGTTATATTACAGTACATTCCTGGGGAATTACAATCTTTTGCTGTTCATTACAACAAGGCCCTGTACTTTTACAGTATGTACTATTTACAAGTTCACAATGATTTACTGTGAATTTACAATGTATGAAAATGTAAAAAAAAAATCCAGTAATGTACTGTAATAAGTAATCCAGTAATAAGTAATCCTGAGGTTCCATTTGCTTTAAATGTACTACCGTTGCACAAATACAACCCCGTCGCCAAAGTAAAGTCAGTGTTAATCCAATGGCATATTTATAGAAATTTTATTCAACATATTTTATACAGCCAAGAATTCAAGATTAATCTTTCAAGTTGTAAAATTAAAATGAGGAAAAACACTGAGAAAAGGGAATGAGGCCCTCACAACAACACGAGAGGAAAGGAGACAGTGAAGAAGGGAATGGGGTCAGGCGCTCCTTAGTCTTTAACATTATGGGCAATAGAACAGGAAAACATTTAACGTAAACTTATCTAAAAAAAAACGAACACTGAAGAACTGAGCCTGAGTACTGCTGCAAAAATCTATGATGTCCACTCAAAATCAATGAGCTTCCTAAAAAAAGTGCTCACACGAGGGTTGATTGCTGTTCGCTTCTTGGTCTTTGACCCTCTCTCAGGGTTGATTCCCAGGAAGCACCTGTTAAAAAAGCAAAGATAGTTTCAGTTGATATGAGATTAATGACTCAGGTTCACCCTCCAAAACATTAATTGGTGAAAAATGCATCTTTTTATGTTGAGTGCCACCCGCCAAATAACACACAAGAAAAGGAAGAAGAGTGTTGTTGCAGTTTTCAAAGGAGTCAAAAACCTCCAGCAAAACCATAAATACATCAAAATAAACATACAATCCAACATGGCGTCCTCCAGAGAGTCGGACCCTCGCGTGTGTATTTTATACCTGATTTTTATGGTTATTTGTCACAAAGTTGCTGGTATTTTTCAATGAATGGGCTTCATTTGATTCATTTTGCAAAACATTTCAACTTATATTTCCAGAAATTAATGACAAATACTACACACTGTCACTTTAAATGTGATCTTTATAAAATACCTTTGAATGAACTCCAGTGTTAACGATCCAGTGGCAGGATACTCGATGTTGAAGACGTAATAGCAGCTCAACAATGTAAAAAGAACGGGTGTGGGCCCATCATGACCTGTCCCTCGATGGATATCAGCCATCCAGAGGGCTTCATCATGTCACCTGAAATGAAAAGACTGATATGAGCATTTTTTTCTACTTCAGCTACAAAATTCATCTAGATTTCAAGAATGAAACAAGTTATATCAAGACAGAAATGTCAATATTGGATCAAAGTAATATTACCTTGAATGATCAAGAAGGGGGTGGTGGGAAGTTCTGCAGAACTTATGTCCACGGCAGTGGCACATGGCTGTAACATAATCACACAGCAGCATAGATTTAGGATAGAGTATAAATATTCCTCATTGGTCAAAGTTATATATATCGTTATATATAATAAATCGTACAGTTGATAATGTAATCATTCAATTTGCATTTTAAATTTTTTAATACAAAATCTTACATCAACTTCAAGCACCAAACATTCTTTTGGCTCTTTGAAGTACAACATTAGGACCAGCAGGATGGAGGCAGCCTTATCAGAGTCTTGAGCGTAGTTGACCAGAACTTCATTGATCTTGGGATGGTCCAGTGTTGAACAGTAATCCAGGATGGTCTGTCCTCGTTGACTTATTGCCACCTGTAGTTTCTGAAGGACGTTGATGTCCGTCAAAAGAGCAAAATGTGAGAATAGGCTTTTCTGAGAGAAGAGAAAGGGCCACTCCTCTTTGATGTCAGACATTGCTGCAGCAGGCATTTTGTTAAGGTATTGCCGGAGGATGACATATGTCTTTTCCATCATTGGTTCTGCTCTCTCCGCCCCTTTCATTCCTTCCTCTGTGTATACAGACAATAAAAATGTATTGTTAGTAACAAAGTAACAATTTGGTCTTGTTAGCTGCCGAACACACAGTTTTTAGATCTTGACCAATGAAAAAACTCCAAACAAAATAACCCAAAACAACAGTAGAAAGCCTGCCTGAGTAGATGTTCAGTAGATCCCTCTTCATCTTCATCAACGATGCCTCGGTCTCCCCCTCTGGGAAATCCACTGGGCCCCACCTGACACACCTAAGAAGGGGAATCATAGGGTAACACTACTATTAGGGACAGTTATAGCCCAGAAGTTGGAGCAATGACTAAAGGGTCCGTTTGACTCCCAGTTGTGACTGCATTAACAGACTTATGTCACAGAAGTTATGTTACAGTGTAGAAGTGTTGTAAACACTGATGTTGTTTATCCAAATAAAGCTGCAGTCCACAGTGTTTGTGTATATATTAAAGATACCTAAATCTTTCAAAAGATATTTCTCTTCAAAATTATGATAGTTTTTTTCTACCCCACAACATTCGTTATTCTTCCTAGTTCCTCCTTCCTGCTATTTGAACATTCCTACTGACCGCCAAATTTTTTTGCCAACAGAATTGGAGCTTCCACCTTGTAGGCACGGGTGGCCTAAGTCACCCAAGTCAGACAATTGTATTTATTTATGTGTGTGTTTTCAGTAGCACTTTGAGATTTTTCTATCAATGTAAACAGTAATTTTTACAATTATTATTCATCATCAAAATGAAATAAAACACAAACAGCAATGCTCATGATTAAAACAGTAACTACCTTAGTCGCACCAGCAACAGGAACTACAAATTTGTGTGACACAGGTACAGAAGTATCAAGATGTCAGTCCAACCTAGAATACAGGCATACTCAAGTCAACACAGGGAAGCAAGGTGAAGAACACAAATTTTAGGTCAGAATGTTGTAGATAACAGTGATAAGTAGATAACCGATACTAAAAAAAACATTGCTAACAAAAAGAAACGCAGTGTTATGAGCGCCAACTAATCAGAGTGCCTTTCACTCTGTAGTTACTTTATCACACATATCTTGAATGGACTGCAGAGCAAGAGGAAACCATAGCCAAGGATTAGATAAGTATTCCTTCATTGTCCCACAGTTAGGAAATTTGTGTATGAAAGTATGAGCAGTTGAGTAGCAGAAGCAGTTAAAGAACAATACAACAAGTATTTAAGAAAAGAAAGCACTCGGGTATATCTGGGAGTAGTATCTAAATAGGTTGAGAATTCCAGATGAATGTGGCTGCAACAGTGAAAATGTGGATGATAAATAGTGGAAATAGCAGCAGTGATCTTGAAGTCGGTAGTTACAAACACAAATACACCAATCTGTGTAAAATAACAGAGGGATTATTCAGTTATGATTAAACGAGGTGAGTCAGTAATAATCAAAGTGAGTCTGATGTGCAGAATATATTAGTCATTCATTGTGCAGATATGACAGCTGGATTATTAATTATAGTGTGCAAAAATGACAGTACATTGGTTATACTTGCAATCAAATCAAATAAGATAATGAGTACAGTCAAAGTTCACACCCTGACAGAGATTTCTAAGGATGAGTGAGTACAGCATTATCTGTATCTGTTAACCATATTAATTATCTGTATCTTATACATATCTTATACATGTGCAAAATGAATGCACAGCAATTAATTATTTTTCTGCAATGAGATTCAACAGCGTTGGCTCCGTCAAAGCTTGATACTTTTCAAGCTTCAACGTTCAGCTGCGTCGCTTTACAAGCAGCAACCAATCAGAGCGCCTGTTGTTGTCATATCACTACTACGAGCCAGATTCCATGAAAAAAAACAAGCATTTAAGAATTTCAGCCATAGAGCATAAACTTATCGTCGTATTCAATCACCGCGAACCGTATGGCCCCTCCTGTCATGCCTAAACAGATCGGCATAACTAGGACTTCGTTTGGAAAAAGATTGGTGAAGAAGTCTGCGTGTTGGATAAGTTTAGAGAGCCCCTCCCGCGCTCTTTCCCCCCTGCAGCAGGGGGGTTCCTGAGGCAGCAGCCAACGGTTACGGCAGACGTTACAAGGGCCAAAGTAAAAAAAATATAGGGCTTCAAATACGGGGCTTTATGCGCGCTGTTTGACGTATACGTTATGGCCAGTGGGAACGCAGCATTAGTTGGCAATATCTTTGAACGTTTTTGCATACAAAAGTGGAGCGCAACACGTCAGAAGTGCTCCAAGCTGCACCCGCTCCGCTCTGCGGTAAATCATGGGTCTGACATCGCTTTGCCTCACGGCACATCATGTTTCATTTGTCAACCCCCCATTGTTTCCATCAACAATAGATAGCCGCGCCCCCCCCCCCACCCCCCACCCCTTAAAAAACGTTCCTGAGCTGGTAGACCAACTTCCACATGCAGCCTTCGATGCAACATTTTTAAAGACAATATGCGGCATGCAATAAACGTTCAACAAAAAGTAAATATCATTGTAAAAACAAAGTTGCTCACCTTCTTCGCCGGCGGAGAAAGGGAAAGAGGGATTTCGCGCCTTCAGTTCAAATTAGTAGTTCGTTTAGAGGAAGTCTCCTCCCCTTCCAGTCTGCCCGTGGATCCGCCGGACGGAAAAAAGCAATAATTTTCTGGTACGTTTAATGCTCCAACATTTGTCCAGAAAAGGCAACTCAAGAGTTGTAGTCCACTACAAAATGTAAAATAACTTTTACCACCAAACAAAAATCAGCTCATCTTTGAACTTTTATGTCTTTAAATTTCATGAACATTATATGTTACATCCATAACTTTAATTGCTCTATTGTCTGTCATTCATTGTTCTGGCAGTATATAGGCTGCCTGTGTCACGTGACTTCCAAGTCAATATTTTACTGTAATGTTACAGTTTGATGGTGTGAAATCAGTGCACTTTTTACAGTTTTGCTGTGAAAATAAAATTCCTGGTTGTAATATTACAGATGGTTTTACATGGCAAGATTATACTGTAAAATAGGAGTTAAATGCTGTAAAATCCAAGGATATTTTATTTTTACATTAATTCAATGGGTTATTACAGGGAAACTTAATTACAATAAATTACTGTAAAATATTACTTTAAATTAATGTGAAATGCTGGTAATTTCTAACAGTGTATCCAAAGCACCACAGATTTTTCACCTTTTCTGATGTAACTAACATCCTTTTCAGGCGGAAGTTGAGGTTTTCTGCACGCGAACATCTTAGCACCTTTTCACTTGCACCAAACCTAACATGCGCTAACCTTCTTGGTGGCGTTAAACTAAGAGAGCCTGGTTTTATTTGGAGGTCCACCTGCCTGTGCGGAACTTTAACACGAGACCCACCTCACCTGTTTGAGACCCGGATGAACACAT